>NC_037597.1:5700848-5745960 GCF_003073045.1 Pomacea canaliculata | reverse complement strand
TTAATACATTTAAGTCGGTGGACGTCAGAAAGGTAAGTGTAATAGTTCATATAAAACGTCCAAGACAAAGGAGTGGCGCACAGCCAATAGCCAAAGAACTGAATGGATGTGGGTTCCATATGTCTCCTTATCTACAAGCTGAGTCTACCTTATTCTGAAGAACCATAGATCCTGTGTGTGTGTGCAAAATGTCTTCAGTGCTAGCAGTAAGACGTACTTATATCTGAATAGTGCAGTAGTAACATGCACACAAGCACCACAGGGTGTGGGACGAATGTAGTGAGAGGCTAGTCTGGGAATAATAGATTCGGGACAAAAGTGCACTTAAAAACAGTCACATGAAAAAACAGTTTGTGATACACAGTAGAAAGTATGAAAGAGCTTTATTAGCAGATCCGATAAAGACATTAACTGTGACATACAGGACACATGAACACAAAGAGAGTGGCATTTCACACTGATGTCTGGTGATGGGTAGAATGACAAAGTAATGTTGAAAGAATAATCTATAAATTGCAAGAAATCAAAAGGCAATATGGAGAGTGATGAGACGGTATATCTGTGAGAGAATAATAGACAGATGACGTATCTCTTAGTGACTCATTGCATGAGGAATGAATTAAAAAAGTTTAATACAAGTTCCAGTTTGCATCTGAATAGTTCACAAGGAGTGTGTTCTTCAGTCAGAGTCAAAATACAAGTGTGCAGACACACAAATAACATGGCTACTCAAAGACCAAGCATTACTTTCAAAGGACAGAGAGATTTGAAGGCAATAAATTCTGTAATGACTGAAAAAAGGTTCAACTAAATGAAGGTAACTCTTATTGAGTATCTAGTTGCTAAGTATGTTGTCCAGAAATAGCCGCCTTCAAGTTAGGTACTCGAAATGACAGGCTAGTCAGGGTCACAAAGGACAACTTCACAGATGAACTACGACTCTACTGAAAGGACGTCACACGCCGACAAGCAACAGTACACGTGAACAACGACAAGAAAGCGAGATCAAAAGACGTAGGAAAACAACACAAAACCAATACCTCACACACGAAAAGTGAGAAGCAAAATACCAATAACACTCAAAGTACACAGTCCGATACTAATAATCATATTTTTCATCATCCCTATTCACTGACAGCAAAATTGAAAAGCAATCCAGAGAAAACCTTTTCCTTGGGTAAAGTCGAATAGACAAGGATACAAGCACAAACATGTGACTCGTAGACGATAACAAAAAGAGAGCAACAAAACCATTTCAGCGGCAAGTTTTCCACCAATATATAACTTGAGATTGTCTCTAGCTTAAAACACAACAAACAATCAACTAAACACAGGAGTGAGAGAAAGTTAATCATTCAACTTCAACCACGGCCAGAAGCTCACTCAGATAAATTTTCTCATAGACAAGTCCAGGCTAAATACAAAACCAATTATATATAGATGACCTCTATCAAGCAAGTCCAATATGATCGTGAGAACAAAATTAAATATAAATATCAGTTTATTAAATTATAAAGTTTGGGTCTGAGTGAATTTCTTTATCTTGCTAAAAAGTATTAAATGAACAAGTAGGATAATTGTATTTCTGTATAAAACTAGAATGCCACTTCATGTCTGTTTATAAAAGTTGTGTGAGTGTGTTAATCTGTGGTTAATGATTTTAACTACAAAATATTCCATGGAAATAGCAACTTTTAGATTATTAATTTCATTTTAAAATAGAAATGCAATGAATACATAGCTCAACAACTAAATTAGAAAATATCATTTCAAGTATCTAGCCTATTAAAACAACAAATCTAGGGAAATAAACAAAACTAATTGTTAAGGTGAACTGTGATGAATCTCTAAGACATTAAAATCGAATAAAACAGAAAAAACACAACGTAAACACAAATCGAACTATTTCACCAATAAAAGAAAGACATACTAAAAAAGAGACCCATAAATGCTAATATTGATATATAAAGCCTCACTGATACGAATAGCTCACCTGAACCAAACATAACTTTAAGATCATACAAACGCAACTATCTCAACATTCAAAAACCACTACCGGATCTACTGCTATAGGCAAACTTCAAGGTATTTTCAAGAATGAGAACTAACACCAAACGGAAACGTACTTAGCTGTTGACGGCAAAATGTTGTTGATAGAGGGGTAGACCATCTTAACTACTGATCGCTGTTCTCAAAAACTAATTAAAGATCAGGATATGAATTAGTGTTCTTATATAATCTCCAGTCTTCAACAACAAAGAAATAAATGACCTATATATCTGTAAGTACACTCAAAAGTGGACATGACTTAATAGCATTAATAATCAAGAGACTCAGATGTATGTGATATTGCGCAAGGTGTAGATACCTATTAACCCATTTGCGGCTTATGTATCTTGGTTTTGGCATTCTTGCACGGTTCACAGTTCTCAGTTAGAGTATTTTCAGTAATATGGCTGTATATGGTTGTAAAAGGTCTGCAGCTGTGGAACCTGTGGTGTTTGTCCTCTCCAGGTTGCAAACCATACCGTGTTGCCTTAATTGTGTTGAATGCGGTCTTACTGCGTAAGAGATAATGATTCGGAGTTCAGATTGGGCGTAGAAGGTAGAAGCTATTGTTGATGAGTTATTTGATGTCATCGTCCTCCTCACACCGTCCTTGTTGACAATGAATCCCGTTACTAAGGGGTCTGTTTCCAGATTGTTCTCTCCTCGAATTGGGTTGGTTCCTGCTTGTTGTACCTCATCACTCGTCTACTTCTGTGACAATTTAGCCAGTTGCTCTGTTCTCTGCTAAGATCACTCAAATTTGTTTGTGCATCTTGCTGCCGTTAACATTAGAGATCAGGAAGATTGTATGGTGATAGTATCAGCCTTGTCTTAGACCGTCTCATACAAAGATTTCAGTGAGTATCCGTAGTGGATAATTTGCCATCTAGTCTGCGTACAACCCTATATGTTTGTGAATGCCATAGGCCCTAAAGCAAAACCCCAACTGGAGGGCAGGGTGCAACAATTTAAGTCATGGGCTCCCTCCTGACAGAACTAAATCGCATGGTTGACCGCAGAGTTCAAGGTCTTGCCGACAATAGCTTTGTGGCTACGAACAAGGCGCGATAAGCCAACACACCAATACAAGGTGAGTTCATAGTTGGTTGGTAGGTACAAACTCCAATTCTGTCGTTTAACTTTTTCAGAAATACATTCCAATTTCACGACAGCAGGATGCTTTCGTGTTATATTATGAGACATCCTCTATTATTTCCGTCACAACTTGTGCACCAAAAAGTCATTTGGCCACCGTTCTGAATAACGCCTCCTGTCTCCACATCAATAGACCTCTTCTACTACAGGCCCAGCAACTACTCGAGATACTCTGAGATCTTGGCTTAACAACACAATGCAGGTAAATAGTACCATCTCTTATATGTGCTGAGTGAGTTAAATGTTTTGAGAGCTGTTATAATCGGATGTCCGCGATGTATTAGACAAAATGTGCCCAAACCTCACACTTCTCTGCCTTTTTAAAAGGCGACTTAGCAGTGGCCACACTTATGCTTAACTTCGGGTTGAGCGGCATGATCATGCGCGACAGCTGGACAACATCATTAAACGAATTGTTCGATAGATCGTGGAACAGTTCATTGTTGGTATCGACAGGATCAGTTGAATGTGAACCATGCCTCTCCAGCTAGTTTCATGTCCATGTCGTCAAATTCCTGGCTCTCTTCCCCTCTGTAGGAAAGTGTCTAACGCGTATGCGTAAATTTTCCACTTCCCTTACCCTTAATATTGGTTTATATCTTTCCTAACTCACCCTTTTCAATACCAGCAATAAGGATGCTTATCAGCTATTTACTATTACTGTCGCCTAGCGACCGCTACAGTCATTGTATCCATCCCGACCGACAACAGTGAACTACTCTTTATCGGCGCGTGGAATTTTTTTTTAACCATGACACTAATCGTCGGTGAATGTCACATCCAATCATGCGGCTCTTACATAACATTATAAATTTAGGCATATAGGTTATGAAATTCCTCTTCTCGTCATGCCTTGACGTAATACAGGATGACCTACGTCACACTATCACATGACTCGCCCATGATCGTGGCCCTAAGCGCTAAAATTAGCACAAAACAAAAATAGCCTCACAGTATTAATTAAATATTTGAGTCGCAAACGTTACAGTACGTTCACGATGTTTGATTGGGTGGTGTTGTGTAATGTGTTTTTGAATTGCCAAGTAAACACGGGAAGAAGACATGCTCAACGAAAAGAAGAAAACCAGAGT
Source organism: Pomacea canaliculata (assembly GCF_003073045.1). Taxonomy (NCBI): domain Eukaryota; kingdom Metazoa; phylum Mollusca; class Gastropoda; order Architaenioglossa; family Ampullariidae; genus Pomacea; species Pomacea canaliculata. Next base: position 5,741,665 of record NC_037597.1, on the reverse strand, counting down.
TAAAGAGCAGCGTTCTATATGATCTCTGGGTTGGAAAAAAGTGGAAGGAACATAACAAACTGATAGCTTCTTCACCTCAGGATCGGAAATTATTAAGTTACTCAGCCCTATAAAATTATTTTATTTTCAGGCTCATGTTTGGGAGGTTTTTCACGTTAGGCATAGGTTGACTGTGTTTCTTTTTGCACTTCATATTAAGTAGTTTGATCCATCCTCATTACAGTAAAATACCGAGTTCTGAGTTACCAAAAGAATTAATAAAATTATTAAATTTCCTTGTACTCTTTGGTAAACTGAAAGAACACAAACACAAGAATTAAAACTGCCAGCACATGCATGTAACACGAAAAGAAAACTTAAAGGGAAAATGAAATCGTCAGAAAAAAAGTAAGAGACTGTGTCGAACACAAGTAGTTCACTGATCAACAATTTTATCGGTGACCTTATTTGTCTGTCTGGTGTTTCGCAGATTATCTACAAAGATCACCCAACCCAACAACTCGACCTGGTGTCAAACAACATCAACTTGACAAAAGTCACGTACTTGGAGATTCTAAATCATGTCAGTCTTTCCTACGTCAACGTCATCAAAGGATGTGACTAGCTCTACAAATAAATCAACCAACTGAAACTGGTACATGAAAGAAATGCAAAAGCTGATTCTAATTTTATTGTGTCAGTAGTTGTAAGAACTGATACAACCTGTTGTACTTTCTTTCTGTGTGTTACTCTTGTAATACGATTTCACTTCAAAATTCGTTTTGGAGTTATGTTTAGTCACTGTTTCTCAATAGCAGTTTTTTTCTCTCCATGTCTATTATTGGAATAAATGTTGTATAAATCGCTTTATACTAATTTTAATATTGAGAAGAACCTTATTTATATATTATAAATAAATAAATAAATGAAGTATCCTTTTGGACCTATGTGATTATATATAATAAGTTTTCAACCTAATTTCCTCTCACAATTCTAAGCAGATATCTCACTTTCTGTCCCAAGATGTCAGGTTAAGACATCATCAGAGTGCAACATTTTATAAGTGTTTTATTTAATCTTCAAGTAGGCTGGCTTGGAAACACCGTGGAGTAAGAAACACTACACTACTTAATAAATATTGTTCACAAGAAATCGAGACCTTTAAGCCGAAGAACAATTTTATGTCGATTTTTGTATTTTTCATGTCAGTTTTAAGAAGGTCTTGTTGCATACTGAGCTTTATAGAGGTTTTATGTTTGTTTTATCATCACTTTTTTATCTAGACTTTTTCATTTGCCTTTTGAAATAAATGTTTTCACGGTCCACGTAACCAAAGGTCAAGAGTCATTCAGTCGTCTGTAACAGACATGATCGTACAAATAATGTCATCGAACATCTGATGATGTCTGTGTATGTTTCAAATATTACTCTCAGTAGATTATATTGTCTATGTTAACAATTATGAAGTATAATAAAGATTTGTTTTCGTGTTACTTCCGTATTAGTACTTGGATTATTGTGCGTCTGCGTGTGTGTGGATTGATCTCTTTTCTTACTTAAAAACATCGATTATCGTTTCACTTGTGATTCTTATTTTTATCTGATGTTTCTGTTGTTCGCAAGTTTATTCTTTTATATCATTTGATTGCAATTGGTACGTAATGACTCTCTCTGCAAAACAAAGTTCAAGATAATAACATTGGAGCTTACATTAAGTACAGAGGAAGGTTCAGTCTCCTCTTCACTTCCCGTGTGCAGTAGTCCGTCACCTGTCCTGGTGTTGATTTTCTATTGTAGTACCAGAAAAAGAAATAGAACCAGATAGTCCCTAGTGGTGGCTGCTTGTTTTTGCTTTGTTCCTTATTTTAATTGATGACAGATACCTAGCAGTCGGCCTTATTGAGTGAAGTCGGGTAGTTGGGGTGGATTGGAACTTTAGCGTAAATGTTCGGGTTATAATCGAGTGACTTTAAGATAATAGCTAAGAAGTAGTTTTAAAAGCTATGTACTATCTCAGCAGTACTATACGAAAGTAAACATCAACTGCAATTAATGGAGAAAACAGCAGATCCACCAAGAACATTACAGGTTTTATCAAGTACAGTAAAGATCGAAGCAAAGCTCATGTAATGTACCGACAGATGATTTCGGAGACTGAAACTGCAACAAAAATACGTGTCGTCAGCTGAAGAATTCAAATGATAAAAGAATTTAGTTTTTCAAGAAAACAAACTTTGAACGTCACCCAACTGACCAAAGAAATAAAGTGAAGTTCAAACCTCTTGGTACTAGTACTTGTCTTTAATATTTAACAAACGACAGTCAACCTTCGATTTTGTCGTTCCAGCACTCATTGAAACGATTAATCATGTTTGGTTAGTCAGGGATGAAGAATATTCTTTTGAACCCTTTGTATCCGTCTATGGTAAGTCAGTCCTTCTCTTCTTACACAGCGTCTAACATGTCAAGTTTGGTCTGGATGGACTGATAGGTGACAGTGGGATCGAAGTCTCTTGCGACTGGTCGGTGATCATTTGAACCATAAGTCTCGGTGACTTTAATAAAATATCACCTGCACAGTTGAGAGTCAGCACTGAAGAAGATAGATCGGGTAGTCTCACCCGCTAAGCACTTTCGTTTCGTTTACCTTGATATTTCTGCGATCTTACCACTGTCACTTCTCTCTCAACAAAAACTTGTCCTAAAATGAAGATGTCTTGGATTTTCATTGCTGCTTGAATGGTTTTATGTACATAGAAAGCGGAGATAATTCTTTGAATGTTTGCAGTTCGCATGACATCTCTCTTCCACTCACTCACTCACCTATAGCTTGTCGTCTGTCTGTATCTGTCTCTCTCTCCTTTTTTACTCACTGCCAGCAACAAGCAGACACACGGACAGTACTCAGTTCTACTAGTAACAACTGTAGCTAAATGAAAGAGGTGTGGTTTTGTCTGTAATCAACATAATTAGTAATAAATTTGTAGACTTATTAGACACGTGTGTGTGTGTGTGTGTGTCCATCCGTGTTTATTACTGTTTCTACCATTTTAAAAGCCGCTAATGAGCAAGCCATCAACCCTTGCAAAGTGAACTAAAGGAAAGTAGTAAGCTGCTGGTTGGTATATATATATATAGAGAGCGAGATGTTCCTATAGTAAAATATCCATGGGGCGTTGAACAGTGCGCAGGAAGATTGCTTATTATTATTATTCACACACACACACATATAAACCACAGGTGCACAAACACATTTGCAGCTACATTACTACTCGGCACACCGGTCAAAGGGAAGTAAGCGTTGAGAAAGTGAGATGCTGACCGAGTTGTCTTGCCCTCCCAGCAAGTGAATGAACAATGGTTTCACCATCTCGCGATCAAACGGAATAACAAATAAGTGAGAGGTGAAGAGACACAGGGCCTCTCACGTGGGTCACTCCTTTTGCTCATGAGGTAAAATAACATTTGGTCATCACTTCTGGTTTTGTTTACAGAGGAGATTTCTACATTTTGACAGTGTCGGTCACTCAACATAAAGCAGGCCCTTAACACAAAGCAGGCCGTTTTAAACAATGTAAGAGGACCGTCTATCAATGAGTTTATAAATACAGGACGACGGTAAATGACTGTTATGCTTAATGCACCCAGGGTAAAAGAAACACAAAGCTCCAATGGCTTAGAATTATGATTTAAGTCTCCTCTTTAAGGACACACAAAATGACACAAAATGAACAACAAAAAAAAAAAAAAGAAGAAAAAGAAAAAAACTCTGTATATATGTGTGCGTGCAGGAGTACTTGAAGACCTGCTCATTTCAAAATCAAAAGACTCAATTTATATCATTTACCATTGACTCGAACATGAAAATCAAAATTTTGTCAAAAGATGTGTGTGTGTAAAATAGTAAAATACAAACACAAAAACGTGTCGGTGCTAAAAGTATACATTCAAACCTACACAGGAATCTCACCAATCTGTCTGTTGACTTATTGACTTTACCTTCGAGAACAATCGTTGTTGCACACCAACGCGCATGTGCGGAACTTTACAAGACTGTCGAGGTGTGACCACTAGACTTTAATATTAGTGGCCTCCGTGTTGTCTTTTCGCTTTGGTGATGCCCCAGGGACAAAGTTCACAAGAGCTGCTGTAGTTCCCAGTGTTTCCAACCATTGGATGGGCTCCTGGACACCACACTTGCTTTGTGGGATGAACAGTGATATTCTGGGGTTGTGGCTAATCACACAGTCCACTGATCTTCATTGGGAACTTGATACACACTTTGTGATCGTGTCAGAAGTGCTGTGTTTCGTTTAGAACAGACAAACAACTTCAGGTCTTAGTAATAAGTAGAGACCTGTCTAGACTCCACTGCATTAAAATGAAGTTGTTTAACACATTTTTTGCTTTTCTTCTTGTGCATCACACTGTTGAAATGTTGACTACAGCCCAGCGGCCAAGTGAACGAGAGGACGTGATGGGAAAATATTTCGTGATGAACAGGTATCAGTGTGAACGACTTTGTTGGTACCGGAAACTGTGTAAGGCCTACACTTACATCTACAACAGGACCCTGGCCACTGATGGTAACTGTGTTCTACACGCTGTCAACATCTCTACAAACACAACAAGCGCCGTGTCCACAGCTTGGATTGAAAGGGAAGCTTTTTGGGATGTTACAGTATGTACTGAAATTGTTTGGCTTTGATTAACATAATTCCCAGTATTTTATAGAAATCAGCTTTGTAATATGTCAAGCTTTCATACTCATAATTTTAAAATGAAAAATTATGTTACATGACATGTGTGTGCTGTCACTGTTCTTATTTATAACATTTTAATAGCATTTGTATATTTAAAGTTTCTGTGAAAAACTAGCTCACAGTTGTTTATGAACAGCTTCAAGACAATGGATGTTGCAACCGCCCTTGCAATGAACGTGAGGTGTGTGTTCCCACCTATGGTTCTCCCTTCTACGCATGTCTACCTTTTGCTGCAGGTAACTATACACATCACAACTGTTATCTTGATTTTGCTTTGGAGACTGTCTTCAGTGCCGAACTAAATTTACTTTACCTCTTCTTTAGTCTCACCCATCACTGATTTGACAACTCTTATGACCCACACCTAGTCTAGAATAATGACTGTGGCGCAAATTTGAATGTAGCAGTCACATGAAATAACGGTTTGGGGACACATGTCAGAATATGGAAATGTGGACTGTATTGCAATACGACTGGATAATTTTACTAAAGTCAAAACTCATTTGATCAGCAGACGATGAGAAACCTGTGACAAACACAGACACACTAGATGTTGGATGGGGTTAGATGTGTCTATGATGAGTGAGTGACCAAACCGAGGATAGAGATTGACTCGATACTGCACATACTATCAAATGCAGTTGGTTATGGATGGGCTATACTTAATATGAGCAGAAAATTATGAATAGGTAGAATAATGTTCTCGTGTGACTTGACTGCATAAGAAATAATTAACAAATCAAGTTGAGCACATTTCGACTGTTCTACACTTGTGTCCACAAACGGGAGTTTCCCCAATCTGTGATCACTACACACATTTGCTATAGTAAAATGTGCGGAAATAAGCTCTGCCACTCACTTTCATGACTATCTCTGTTATGTAAACTCTTTCAGATTTGTGAAAAGGTTTTAACAATACTGGGTAGGGATCTGAGGTTCAAGAACCTTCTGGTTTCTAAGATTATTATTTACCAGAATGCAAAGCGCCCTCACGAGATGACGGTGTCTACAGCGATGTGACACTACTCCAGGGTCAAAGGACAAACTTCACGTGCAACCAGTCTCTGGTATGGGCTCCACGTCACGCCGACAAGACGGTCACGTGTCAAGTCACCGGCAAGTACAGTGGACTGAAAGGGACGTGTAAAAACACCACCTACTACTCACCGGTGAAGACAAACTTACTTTATATTATCATAATTGTTTCCTATCGTGGTTTACAAAGCGTTGATCCATCAGTGAGACCTTGGCAGCCGACAGTCGAATAGTTACCTCACCTGAGGTCGTAGTCAGAGGAGAAAACAATCGTCGGTTCATGCTTGCTTGTCCAGCTGACCCGAATGTTGTACCTGAAGATGTAAAGTTTTGTCACTGCACTCCAAAAAGAAAAACTAGCCCCGAGAAAAATTTTCCAAAAGTTATGGAGATTATTTTTTTCCTTCATTGCAAGATCTTTGTAATAAAAGCAACATTATTTATCTGGAACGTGTCCCATCAAGACTATTAATACTGGCAGGGGTCAGTGTAAATAGTGTCACTCAGTTCATTTGCAATACTGACTGATTGATGAGCTGCTTGATTGCTTGATTTTATATTATAAGCATTTGTAACGTGAGTTCCTTCCCATGTTCAAATTTCCCACTGGGATAAATAAAGTTGATCATTGTCATCGTCATTGTCATTGTCATTGTCATCGCCATGATACGAGAAATTTTAAAGAAGCCCAGCATGACATTAATGAGAATTTTTTTTTTAATGTTTTGACTTCAGGTATGACTTTCTTATTAAGAATGCAGCTGCTACTAATGACAACGGCCTTTGTCTTTCACATGATATAGTTTATATTTAAAGTCTTACTCAGAATAAGATTATTATGGAAGTTCATGATTTTAGTGACAATTAATTGACATGATCTTAAATGACTTAGTTCTATAGCACTAAACTTTACACAGGATTCATTTTAAATTACATGTAAATAAGCGACCTAATATACATTCGTATGTTACTGTGTACTTATGTATGCATTTCTGTATATTGTAACATGTTTCACATATAATTTGCAGGCTGTTCCGTTCAACAAGCGGCTGCCGGATGTCGTCGCAGCAGGATGGGAGGCTTGCATCAAGGGACATTTCACTACAACCGGTGACATGCTGACAAGGTACATGTCCGACTATTTCATTTATTTTCACGAAAATCTCTTCTGCATTGTGTAATGAAGAGAAAGAAGAGATTCAACAAGGAGAGTGGGCGTTATAGGAATACGAGTCAGCACAGAAGATGAATAAGTTGGTGGTGGACAGAAAGCAGCCCCAAAAAAAATCTTTTAATTAAACCGGACACACATACAAACACACTCGCGCGCTCTCTCTCTCTCTCTCCATCCACCATCCTCGGTCCCTCCACATCTCATTTGTTATTTTTTAATACCAGGTTTGTGCCTGCACCCCACGCTCCAAATTATTTTTAAGTTAGTGGGTTCATTTTCGATAACTGCAAAAGAACTACCGAAATCTCAGTGATAAGCTTTATTCCATTTGCAGGATGCGATGTGGATCCCAAAGATTATAGTATTGAGAACATCTTTAGAGATAGCTGTGGATAATATTGTAGGGCTTGGTTGGTTAAACAGCTACTACAGACACTTCTAGTCTACCTCCAAAGTCTGTACCTCTTACCTACTTTGACTGCATCTTGCTTTTACAGAATGGACTTCACTTTTCACGACAGCGAATATGCTTCGCTCGACTTCGATACAATGTATGGAGGGAACATCTATCTCTCACTCGACTTCCGTCATGATTTCGACAATGTACATCGCGAAGTCTCGTGGTACAGGGCACTGAGGACCTGGTCCAGTCGTCATCAAATAGGAGAACTTCAACTACAGCCCAACGAATACTTTGAGATCACTCTGAGAATCGATGTTGATAATACAATGCAGGTAAATATTGCGATGTGTGTGTGTGCGCGCGCGCGCGTATGTCTATGTGTGTGTCTGTGTGTGTGCGCGGGAGTATGTTTGTATTTGTGTGTTTTGGGGGAGCGGGTGTATGTAGCTGAATGTGTGTATTTAACAGTAAAACATGTAATGACTTGTAATGTATAAATAAGAAGTTACCAACCACTGTACGGCAGCTTCACAGGATCGCCAGTCGTCTCTTTTTCGCGTTTCCCAGATTATCTACAAGAACCATACGACCCAAACCATCAACCTCACATCAAACAACATCAACCTGACAAGCGCCACCTACCTGGAGATATCACGTGACGTCAAACTCTCCTACGTGAATCTCGGAAAATGTTGTGAGTAGCGGTACTAAGAGAGGAACCAGCGGGCTGCTCGTGGGTAGAGACAGATGCCACAGGTGTCTCTAAATGTTCAGGGCTCCGGTGCATAGGCGGTCTTAACTTTTCGTCTTAAGATGCCTTGCTTAACTCGCTTTTCGTCTTGGCTAAGTTCGCGGTCTCAATCCTGTTGCATGAGCGAGCTCAGCCCCTTGCTTAGCTGAGAAACGGGTTAGGTCAGCGCGGCGGTCGAGGTCGGCGATATAAATAAATTCGTCCGGGAGCGGCCTTGCCAACCGTATATTCCACCAATGAAAACTGCGCTACAGCCAGGGATGGGCAAGCTACTTTTAATTTGTAGCCGGCTAGGCTACAGCTACTTTTTTTCAAAATGTAGCCGGCTACACTACAGCTACAATTTTGCAAAAAGTAGCCAGCTACTTTGGGCTACTTTTAAAATGTAGCCAGCTTCTTTTGGCTACTTTTAAAAGCGTGATGTTATAACAAGTTAGCTGTAGCCAGCTGGCTGTAACAACATACACAAACATCAAACATACACACTAAACACTATTACTTGCTTTACAAAGTTTTTATTATAATAATGAAACGGAGAACTGCGATATACCGACAATTTTATTTAGTGAATCCATAAATGCTTTCATTCATTCCTTGCACCCTTCCTCCCCCGGCCTTTTTCACACAATAAGTACACGTATTTTACGATTATATTAAACATTTCTGGATCTTTTTCCTCATCCTGTTTTAGTGACAAAAGAAATTATATAAGTTTTCCGATAAACATTTGTTTTCTATAACTATTTGTTCCCTATTACTTAGAAATGAAAACTAAACAGATGCTTAAGTATCAGGTACCTAGTGGAATTTTCAATAAGCTAGGTTATGTGGTGATGAAAAATGTCAACCTCTTATCAATACTGTGACAATGAACAACAGACCATTGAAATAAATGAGTTTGCATGGAATATAAGTAAAACACTGCTTAATCTAATTTAGGCAAGCAGATCATAAGGCATTTTTTTTCTAACACTGACACTGAAAACAAAGAAAGGAACACAAACTAATTGTTTCCAAAAGCTGATAGTGTGAAAAGTATAGTCCTGGCATACTAGAATAGGCTTTAATTATATAGTAGGATGTCAAATGTAGCATATAAACACTGAAATATATTTTTCAAAAATGATCTGATACAAGATATATTTATTTTAAATCTTTAAGCTTGAATTTCTCTGTTGTCGTTTTTGACATCCAGTCCTAAACTATAAAAACATTATTTCTCAAGATTGGCTTGTGCTACAGCAGTAAATTTGCAATTTTGTTTAGAAATGCATAAGCTACAAAGTGATGCATTTGAGAATATGTATAAACATTACTTTTGATAAAATGAACATTTTTCTAAATATTTTCTAAATATTTAATTGCCACATTCACACTGAGTCGGGGGTACCATGTCTGATTTTTTATATCTCCACCACTGTCAGCCCTGCTATTTATTCTCCCTCCCCTCGAACATTCTAGCACAGACATTCTATTTCGTCGCAATAAAGACATTTTTGAACATTGCTACATTGTTGAACATCATTTCCTCCCTCGCGCAAAGACAAGACATTTTTACTTTGAACATTGCTACATTGTTGAACATCATTTCCTCCCTCGCATAAAGACATTCTATCTTTTACATTGCTGCCGTGCTGAACATTCTGGAATATAGATGCAAATCTACAACCCAAAGACATTATACTTTGTACACTACTAGAGTGCTACAGTCGTGAAAGTAGCCAACATGTAGCCAAGCTACAGCTACTTTCTAAACTGTAGCTACGGCTACAAGCTACTTTTTTTTAATTTGTAGCCGGCTAAGCTACAAGCTACAAAATTTGTAGCCGGCTACAGTAGCTGTAGCTAGGCTACAGCTACTCCCCATCCCTGGCTACAGCGATGGTGCTGAGCCGCGAAATTCGTCTGCGCACCATGGCTGAAACGAAGGAGAGATGTGCGACAGCGAAATATTAGTCTTAATCGAGGAGGTTACCAGGGAGAAGAAGAGGCTTTACCAGAAAAAGAAAAAGATGAAATAAGAAAGAAATGAACGAATTTAAGATCTTCCATAATTTCATTTCGATGTCGTCAGAAACATCCATCAGCAGACAGGGGGCCACCAGAAACACCCGTGATGAAAGGAGAAAAGTTGATAAATATTTGGTAGATGATTTCTTCTGAGAACTGATGGAAGGCATAAACATCGAAGGTTGGTCTTTTTGTTTACCTGTGTAGACTTTTTTTTTTTACGTCTGTGTCATCCGCAGAAAAAGCTCTAGATACCGAGAGAATGCAAATGCAAAGCCTATAGTCAGCACACAACAGCCAGTTTGAAAATAAGTATTTCCATCCGAAATACATTTATTTAAAATAACTAGATACATTTCTGATTTAGTTTTTGTTACAGGTGGTGAATCATTTATACGCTGGTTCCTCCAGAAGTCTTTCATGATAGGGGAGAGTAATAAAATAATAATATTGACATATATAGGAGGTGCAATATAGAACACTCCAGTTCAATCTTCTAATTCAACAATGGAGATGCTTTTGCTAGAAGTATATGCAGATTTATTATTTTCATGCATAACAAACAACAATGAATTGAACATTTCAGATGATGATGTTTTCAAATGGGAAATTTTAAAAATGTACTTTATATCACAGATATTCCTGATGTATTTTGAACAAAACATGAAATATTAAGGAAAAGCCACCAAGGTTTTTGTACTTTAGAGAGGGCAGCTACATATAATTTTCCACAGCTGGCTTAAAATTATAAATTGTTTAATTCAAGTGCCAAACACAGACTATGACATAATTTGGGAGATGTAGGCAGCAGGTTTGTCTTTACATCCACAGTCAGTTTGGACATTTAACAAGTTTTAACTACAAGTCTAATGCATGTTACAGTACCAGTGTTCTACAGTTTAGATTCCAGTAGACACTCAGCTTCTGAATGACAGATTTGCAGTGTCTACATTCTTAAACAGTTGCAAATAAGATGTTATGAAGTTCTGAAATGGCTACACTTGAGTCCAGTGAAAAAGTGCTAAATATTAACTCTAAAGAGAGAAACATGTCCTTCACAATCCTACTAGCAGCATGTAGTAAAATATCAACATAACTGCTTTTTACTAGTTACTTGGCATCACAAAGAATAACAAGCAACACAATAATCTATTTATATAGAAACCTTACACAGAAGAGTAATTCAAACAATACCTTTACATAACCTAATGCGATGGTAAGTACTCAGTGCTCCCAAGTAGAAGTGTCATGAATCAATTGTTCTAAGAAACATTTCTTTCGTGCAGCATGAAGACCACACAGAGAGCCATACAGCAATATTCAAAGCCATCAAAGCGGCTTAGGCCTAGACAGCTGCACATTTCTGAAAAAATCTTTTTGACTGTCAGATAAAACACACAAGGTGATGTACCAAGCAGACAGAATTCCATCCGTCAACTGGGTCACCCGAAGAAAGCAAAATACCTGATGATACAAAAGAATGCACAACAAAGATAAGAGAACGAAAAACTTTGTAGCTCCTGGACAGTGAACTTGAATCTTGTTAAAAAAGAATTGCAATTCATGGAAATCAAAATAAATCTGGCACAGGCTGAGGTAACAAATACTAGACGGAAAAACAGATGGAAAATGGATTGGTAATGCCAGCTGCTGAAAGTGTTCACCAACTGATTGGGGTGGATGTTGCTATTCAGCCAAAGTCAAATTGAATAATAATGTGACCATTCAGTTAGAAATTATGACAGCACAATGGAACACATGATTTTTGCTGTTTTGGCAGGGATGTATCTGAAGTCACAAATATATTCTGAAGTATATGATATTAAAGGGGAGGAGTTCTTTTCCTTGTCTGCATTTAAAAAAAAGGGAAACTAAGCCAGTCCCTCAGCAGGTAGCCACTGTCTCCCATATTCATCCCATGTCAATGCTGTCAGCCACTACAACTTGCATTGTGCTTGTAGCATAAAATTGTAATGCCACCATCACCTGCAAAAGACATAGGAAATATTATTGACCTCAATGATTTATATATTTTAGTATTCACATCTAAACAAAAACTGTCCATTTTTAGTTAAAAAGGACGAAGTGAACATTAACCTATTATGATTATCTATCTCTGAGCCACATGCTTACAACTTGAGACATACTGCAAGGAACTGCCTGTCAAATTGATAAACATGTATTAAATCAAACTATATAAGAGATTCTGGGTGCTCTGCTACTTTATTCTGTGTTTTTTACTTAAATACAATGACATCAATTTTTTAATAATGTTTAAGGTAATAATAATCTAAAACAATACTTGGAGCACAGTGGATGGGCCAGAATTGTGCGTCTGCTCATATGACCCAAGTACAGCAAACTGAAATTTTTTGATTATTGCTGTCACCAGAGTGAAAGTAGAAAAATTTCATTACTTTTATTGCAAAGTTCAAGTTTTTTCCTTTCCAAATATGTATAAGTTTGTTGTCTCGTGTTTACCTGAGAGCAGCAATAATAACAACAAACATTTCACCCACTGTCGTCAACACCGTCTTAAATTATACGCCATTGTTTTGTTATGTAATTATATTTTCATGTCATTCTAACATTATTAAATATTTTTAACGTAATGCTGTCAATTACACTTATTAATTATATATTTATATAGTGGCGGTGACTATAGTCTTACCTGCAACAAAGGCGGAATAGAGCCTTTCGTTTAAAATGATGGTCGAAATCACTTTCCACTGTTATGTTCGCTCGACGGAATCGAAAACGATGAAACAAATCGACGTCATACATTTCAAATGGATTTGATGGATCCCTGAAGTAGTCAAAAATCTGTATCTGTCAATGGTATACGCAGAGCAACTCAGTAAACAACACGATCAAGCGCCACTGTTACTACGAAAGCCGCCGTACGGTCATGCGTAAGCAGCGTGTCGCGGCTAAGCAAGGAGTTAAGCCTGTGGGGGACCAGTCTTAAATTTTAAGACTAAGACCGCTTGCTTAGCGAGTTGAGATCGCCCATGCACCGCGCTTAGCAGGCGTCTTAGGTTAAGACAGCGTGCTTGGCTTAACTGCGGTCTTAACTCGAGTTAAGACCGCCTATGCACCGGAGCCCTGGATCAGAAGTTGTGACAGCTCGACACAAAGTTTTCTCACCTGTTCCTGTGTGTTGTCGTTGGCACTTCAGTACAAAACGCGAGTTCTGGGGTCTTGTTTGTTTGCCGTTTTTCTGATTTGTATGAAAATGTCAGCTATGACAATTGGCAAGTCAGTTGTGCCATGTGAGCTCGCAATAAAGTCTACAAAACGTGAAAAAAGGGTAAACATTATTTTCTCTTAATTTTTTTAACTGTTTATAAATGTTGTATAAACAGCAATCCCAAATGGGATATGCTTATGTTGTTCCGGTGCTTTATAAATATTTTTCAGTCATTCCACAAAATTTTAATATGAGATACATCACTTTGATACATATGAGACACACACATTACTCCTCACTCCCCTCCCAGCTGGATTCTGTACTTCAGGAAGCTGCATGATCTCAAAAACCTGTGTTAGCATCGCTACTTTATCAAGACAGTTGCAGTTTGGTGTTGCATGTCTCGCTTTAACTTCTGTTTTACCCACAACTGGGCAGTACTTATAGTTTTGCTAGCAACAACTTTTTTTATTCAAGTGCTATCAGTCAACAGAATGCGTCAGATCACACTGGATACGTTTTTCAAATGTTGACCGGAATTTGATAACATTTTAAAATTGTGCTTCGCATGATCGTGTAGATCATTTGGAAGAATTTGTTTGTAAATGCATTTTTCAATGAATAAAGTTCGTAAGCAACAGTAGTTCTTGTTCGTATGTTCGCCATGTGTGTGTGTTGTACAGTAAAGGTCAGAATGATATTAAATATGTTACTTAGAGTGCGTCCCGTCTTGTAACATGGGGCATGTTCGTGTAATCAGACCACCCGGTTATATGTGTGTGTGCATGTCCGCGTGAAAGGCGTCAGGACGATCAAAGGGAAGTAGAGTGTAGTAGTGAGTAGGCTGCTGGTGGACCTACCCTTGTCCTAGTCGCCCTTCAGATTCGCAACTTGTGTTATCAAAGAGAACAGGGCAAGTAAGTGACTAGTGAAAGACTCATCACAACTTTCACGTGAAGACGCCTCGCTCCGTGATGTCACTGAATATATCATCATATATGCTCTCTATCTATCTATAGATAGAGAGATGTTCCTCTAGATGTCAATGGCACGTAGAACAGTGCGAGCTAACCGAGTGATGGACACTCTGGCCAATATAAGCAAAACAAGGGTTCTAAAACAGTATTCAGGTAATTTATTCTCCTAAAATTCTCTTGCGTCTCGTAAATTTCGCGCCAGTCACTCTGGTGTTAGGGAGGCCAAAGTTACATAAAATATTTATAAAACGCAGCGAGCAGCAACACAAAGCAGGTAGACAGGAGAGCTGTACAGTAATGTACACCATTGGCATTATCCAGAGACCAGAGTCGGACGGGGCCTATCATTAGAGCCAAGGGGGAGAGGGGGGCATTGGTGTTTTACGCCTAGCCATCAACTGAGGCTGTATCACGGTAAGGCATCCAGCCATGTAAACAGATGCCACGTGCAGAGAAAGAATAGCGTGCCCGAGACGAGAGTTGAATCCAGGACAGCCAACCTTCACTGTATTGGTTACAGACGTCTAGCTTCTTCATTCAGGACCGGTTTCCAGTCGGGGGCAACGAAAACACACGCCATCCCTTACGTGTGCGGCCACGATTCAAGTACTGTGAGGGGAGATAAACAGTCCAGCTAAAACTTAAACCTTCGAGTTCTTGTCGAGAGATAGGCACTAGTATTAAAAATTATGTTTGATTTGTTCCTCCTCTCGGTTTTTTCCCTTTTTTATTTAGGTGGGTGGTGTTGTGCTATGAATATCTGTAATGCATGAAATATTTGCTCTCAGTACAGCGGAAAAATTACGGTCCCAGCTTTATGTTTGAGGACATGACACCTTTACCCTTCTCTTCAAATCAGAAATTATTATCTCACCGTACCTTCCGTCAAGGCTGTGGCTGTTACTGGATCCATCGCTAACACTGCGCACCAACACACACCTTTATTTCTAATGAGTTCAAGAAGATTATTTTCAGCCTGTTATAATGTACAAAATTATAACAATAAATATTCGCAACAAGAATTTTACAGCAAAAGGATAAAGAGCAATGAAACATAGAGTTTAAGATGTGGTCAATAATTCAAATAATAAAACAATTCATTTAAAAAAAGAGAACTTTGAACGTGACCCAATCTGGCCAAAGAGCTAATACCACCTTGAGAAAGAGCAAGATCAGTTTCAAACAGTGGAGAACTCACAAATCCATCATGGATTTTCTTCTTCCAGCACTCATTAAAACAATTAATCATGTCTTTATATTCAGGGATCGACAATGCTCTTTATAATCAAGTTTGGGTCTGGCATAGACTGATAGGCGAAAGTCTATGCAAACATGTTTTGTTTTTTTAGATGTTTCATCATTAGTTACGATTTCTTTCAAAATTAGAAAGTTACACTGAAACTGAACACTCGACCGAAAAAAACGAACTTTTTACCAAAATATTTCAAACAAAACTGCGCTGAAGACCCTTTCATTTTTCCGCTGGACGGGCGTACAGGACCGAAGGGTTTTTAAAATTTTTTTGGCGTTTACAGCGCTTTTTTTGGTAAAGAAATCGCTTAGTTACGATAGCTTGTGCATTTCTGAACACAGTTATTTCCCTTGTAAAGGGAGGGTACTCTGTCTTGACTTAACTATCGTCAATTTTCCAGAGTAACCTTTCTTTTTCCCTTGAAAAAAAATGGCGAGAAGGTGTACGATAAATATGCGGCTAGTTCCTCGGATTTTCAAAAATCTGGCATCATTTGTGAATTTCTAAGGACAAGAACAATGTGTGTGCATTTCTTTTTGGTTTTCAAAGATCAAAATGTGTTACTATAAGTCATCTTCTTGTTGGACTTCGTGTACGGTGACAACTTGTGTAACCACGTGTAGTAAAAAATTTCTACTTCATCTACCCGATTCTGTATGGATTACAATAATAAAAGTGAGCTCTCAAGCAAGTTTCAGGTAGGATTATTAAAATTTTACACATTTTGATCTATCAATATCAATTTGAATTATTCTTCTAGCTCTTTTAGTTATTTTTTTATAATTTTTTGAAAATCCTTAAAATTCGTGCGTACCGGTGTGTAAAACTGCCTCTAGCTCTTCCGTCCGCAGTGAGTTAACATGTTAGGATGTTAATCCTCTAAATGGGACATAGAACCTCTTCTATTTGATCGTAAACAGAATAAAGATCACGTAATAACTCAAGTGGTTGGAAGTAATAATTAAGCTCCCAGGCTAAAGAACTTTTTTTAAAAAACTTCACCAGCTTAAGAAGCTGTTGCTGCTGCACAAACACATCTACTCAGCCTGCACTAATATTACCTCTCCTCGTTTTTGTGATTTTACAGGATGAACTTCATCTTCCATGACAGTCAAATTGGCTCATGTGACTACGGTGGTAAAGGGAGCATCTACCTTGATCTTGATTTCCGATTGCAGTTCAATCACAATATCAAATCAGTCTTTTGGGCTCCGGTGCATAGGCGGTCTTAACTTTTCGTCTTGCTTAACTCGCTTTTCGTCTTGGCTAAGTTCGCGGTCTCAAGCCTGTTGCATGAGCGATCTCAGCCCCTTGCTTAGCTGAGAAACGGGTCAGGTCAGCCCGGCGGTCGAGGTCAGCGATATAAATAAATTCGTCCGGGAGCGGCCTTGCCAACCGTATATTCCACCAATGAAAACTGCGCTACAGCGATGGTGCCGAGCCGCGAAATTCGTCTGCGCACCATGGTTGAAACGAAGGAGAGATGTGTGACAGCGAACTATTAGTCTTAATCGAGGAGGTTACCAGGGAGAAGAAGAGGCTTTACCAGAAAAAGATGAAATAAGAAAGAAATGAAACAATTTAAAATCTTCCACAATTTCATCTCGCAGTCGTCAAAAACATCCACCAACGGGCGGGGGCAACCACCAGAAACACCAGTGATAAACAGAGAAAGTGATAAATATTTTAGATGATTGCAGACAACTGATGGCCGGCATAAACATCGAAGGTTAGTCATTTTGTTTACCTGTGTAGACTTATTTTTTCGCGTCTGTGTCATCCGCAGAAAAAGATCTAGATACGAGAGAATGCAAATGCAAAGCCGATAGTCAGCACACAACAGCCGGTTTAGAAAATAAATATTTCCATCCGAAATACAGTTATTTAAAATGACTAGGTACATTCTCATTTAGTTTTTGTGACAGGTGGTGAATCATTTACACTGGTTCCTCAAGAAGTCTTTTGTAATAGGGGAGAGTAATAAAAATAATATTGACATATGTAGGAGGTGCAATATATGTACTTATGTAGAACACCCCAGTTCCATCTTCTAATTCAATAATGGAAATGCTTTTGTTAGAAGTATATGCAGATGTATTATTTTCTTGCATAACAAGCAAGAAGGAATTGAACATTTCAGACGATGTTTTCAAATGGGAAATTTTAAAAATGTACTTTATATCACATAGATATTCCTGATGGTATTTTTGAACAAAACATGAGATATTAAGGAAAAGCGCCAATGTTTTTTTGTACTTTACTTCCAAAGCTGGCTTAAAATTATAAATTATTTAATTCAAGTGCCAAACATAGACTATGACATAATTTGGGAGGTGTACACAGCAGGTTTGTCTGTACATCCACAGTCAATTTGGACATTTAACCAGTTTTAAACTACAAGTCTAATACATGTTACAGTACCAGTGTTCTACAGTTTAGATTCCAGTAGACACTGATCAGCTTCTGAGTGACATGGAAGTGCAGTGTCTACATTCTTTACCAGTTGCATGTTATAAAGTTCTGAAATAGCTAATTACCTGGGTCCAGTGAAAAGTGCTAAATATTAACTCTAAAGAGAAAAACATGTCCTTCACAATCCCACCAGCAGCATGTAGTAAATATCAACATTACTGCTTTTTATAGTTACTTTGCATCACAAAGAATAACAAGCAAGATAACAAGCAGGTGATGTACCAAGCAGCCAGTATTCCATCCGTCAATTGAGTCATCTGAAGAAAAACAAAATACCTGATGATACAAGAGAATCCACAACAAAGATTAAAGAAAGAAAAACTTTGTATCTCCTGGACAGTGAACTTGATCATGTTAAAAAAGAATCGCAATTGATGGAAATCAAAATAAAATCTGGCACAGGCTGAGGTAACAAATATTACATGGAAAAACAGATGGAAATGAATTGGTAATGCCGGCTGCTCAAAGTGTTGATCAACTGGTTGAGGCGGATGCTGCTATTCAGCCAAAGTCAAATTGAATAATAAATGTTGTGACCATTCAGTTAGAAATTATGACAGCACTATGGAAACCTGATGATTTTGCTGCTTTGGCAGGGATGTATCTGATGTCACACAATATATTCTGGAGCACTGGATATTAAAGGGAGGAGTTTATGTATTTCTAAACCATGATGCAAACAAAAGGGTGCAATATATTATAACATGGAGTAAAGACACATACTAACCAGCCCACAAGCAAAAACTTGTGCATTTTAACCCTGACAAAGCAAAGACAGTATTTACCATAGTTGTTCCTGAAGAAAATGGAACCAATTTTTGAGAACATCATTGGTTCTCTTAATGGTGTCACTTGTTGAGCTGTGGGCAAGTTGAACTTTTCCTTGTAAAAAAGGGATACTAAGCCAATCAGTCAGCGGGTAGCTTCTGTCTCCATATTCATCCCATGTCAATGCCAAAAGTGTCAGCCACTACAATTGCATTATGCCTTGTTGCATAAAATTGTAATGCCACCATCACCTGCAAAAGACATAGGAAACATTGACCCCAATGATTTATATATTTTAGTACTCACACTCAACGAAACTGTCCATTTTTAGTTAAAAAGGACGATGTGAACATTAACCTATTATGATTATTTACCTCTTGAGCCACATGCTTACAACTTGAGACATACTGCAAGGAACTGCCTGTCAAATTGATAAACATGTATTAAATCAAACTATATTGGAGTTTCTGGGTGCTCTGCTACTTTATTCTGTGTTGTTTTACTTAAATACAATGACATCAATTTTTTTAATAATGTTAATGTTAATAATACTCTAAAACAATACTTGGAGCACAGTGGATGGGCCAGAATTGTGCCTCTGCTCATATGAGCCAAGTATAGCAAACTGTGAATTTTCTTGGATTATTGCTGTCACCAGAGTGAAAGTAGAAAATTTTCATTACTTTTATTGCAAAGTTCAAGTTTTATCCTTTCCAAAAATGTATTGGTTTTGTGGTCTCATGTTTACCTGAGAGCATCAATATTAACAACAAACATCACCACTGCGTCAACACCGTCTTCAGTTATACGCCATGTTTTATTGTGTAGCTATATTTTCATGTCATTCTAACATTATTAAATATTTTAACGTAATGCTGTCAATTACACTATTAATTATATATTTATATAGTGGTGGTGACTGTAGTCTTACCTGCAACAAAGGCGGAATAGAGTCTTTTCGTTGAAAATGATGGTCGAAATCATTTTCATTGTTATGTTCGCTCGACGGAATCAAAAATGATGAAACAAATCGACGTCATACATTTCAAATGGATTTGATGTGATCGCTGAAGTAGTTGAAAAATCTGTATCTGTCAATGGTATATGCAGAGCAAATTAATAAACAACACGATCAAGCGCCTCTGTCACTACGAAAGCCGCCGTACGGTCATGCGTAAGCAGCGTGTCGCGGCTAAGCAAGGAGTTAAGCCAGGGGGGGACCAGTCTCAAATTTTAAGACTAAGACCGCTTGCTTAGCGAGTTGAGATCGCCCATGCACCGCGCTTAGCAGGCGTCTTAGGTTAAGACAGCGTGCTTGGCTTAACTGCGGTCTTAACTCGAGTTAAGACCGCCTATGCACCGGAGCCCACGTTCACAGCCCCTTACAGCTCAAGTCAATGTCACTGGTCACGAGAAAATGAAATAGGATATCTTCCACTAAGCCCCAGCGACTACTTTGAAATTACTCTCAGGATTCTCGTCAGCAGTACAATGGAGTAGACGCTAAAGGAAGACCGCTCTCAATTCGAACTCTTGTCTTCAAGAAAGTAATATAAATGTATGAAATGTGTTTTAAATAACCTACCTTCTAACAGTTCCAGTGTTTCATAAAAGTTCGCACCAATGTCGAAACATTTTCACGTAAACGTTACTATAACATTTGATCGTTTAGTGTTTAGTAAACAAAGAACTAATGTTATTTTTCAAAGCAATTTCTTGTTGTGTGTGCTAACGACATAATATAAATGTGTTGTAAAAAAGAGGGAACAGGACATCGGCACCTAACGACCACTTTTTCCACGACATCCAATGCAAACTGAACGCCACTGAGTATGGTTAGTCTCGCTACGTCAAGTCCTCGAACGTCTTTCCTCAACGATCAGGAACTTTTCTGCTTTGTGTAGGAGATCCACGAGAAGTCTCTGAAACATTTTATGTCAACTCACTGGATCCGTTTCGCTCTTTTTCTGTGAGACAGGTATCACGGTTAGCAACGGATGTACATGTGATTAATTATACATCGAGGATTAAGAGATCACACTTAATTTCCTAAAAATCCCATAACTCGAAAATGTCCCATTTTCAGTTTCAAGTCTAAAACAAAAGCTGGAGGTCTTTTGTATTACAATCGTAGCTCGTACGTGAATGTGTTTCATTTTGACAGCTCCATAAATAACAAGTAGTTTGACTTATTCCATTCAAATACTGTATAATCAGAATAGCGAATCTGAATAACCCAAAAAATATAATTCTTGCAATCGTACTTCGACGCTTTGCCGAAATAAGATATCGACATCACGCGACACAATCGTTCATCTCGACTGAAACACTTACCAGAACCCGCATGTAACTATTTTTGAAGGGAAAATGAAATCGTGAGAAAAGAGTAAAGGACGATGTCAAAGGCTACAAGTAGCAGTTTGCTCACGACATGCTCAGCAATTTCATCAGTGACCTTATTTATGTGTCGGTGTTTCACAGATTATCTACAAAAATCTCACAACCCAACAAGTGGACCTGGTGTCAAGCAACATCAACTTGACAAACGCCACGTACTTGGAGATTGTACATGATGTCAGTCTTTCCTACGTGGACCTCAGCAGAGGATGTGACTAGCTCTACATAGACAGCTGGTACCTGGTAACCACTGTGAAAGCTGTCTCCAAATTTTCTGTATCGTTAGCTGCTAGAGATTGATACAAGGTGTACTAATTATACATTCTGTGTGTTCTTTTTGTAATACGATTTCCCTTTAAAGCACGTTTCTAGAATTATGCTTTGTCACTGTTTTTCAACATCATCATTACTTTATCTTCACTTTTGCATTTGCCGTCTAAAATAAATATTTTCAAGGTTAACGTATCCGAAGATCAAAAGTCATTCAGTCGTCTTTAACAGACATGATCGTACAAATAATGCCATCGAACATCTGCTAAAAGCACCTGATGACTGTGTATGTTTCTTCCACATATTTGTGAATTTCAGCAGATTATATTGTCTTTGTTTGAAAATTACAAAGTCTAAAAATATTTTTTTTCTGCGGCGTGTTATCCTTGCTAGTATCTGGCATTACTGTCCCATCCCCCAGCTCATCGGCTATTCCCTCTTATTGATGAAAAGGAATATGCGTGTGTGTGTAACACTGTGGGCCTGTACACATATAACTACTTTGTATCGCGCACACCCACACACACAAAAAAGCATTCCGAATATTCACATCGCGGAGAGCAACGATACCAATCTACCCCACACACGCCTGCAGCATTATCATAGACATTATACTAGGATTATATATAAATATGCCATAAATAATTACTATTTTTAAAATGTTTTATAGTCTTTCTTCTTTCTTCTTCTTCTTCTTTCTTTTCTTTCTTTCTTCTTTTGCAAATTAAATACAAATTTGGCCCCTCTAAACAAGGTTTTGAAAAAAAATGTGCATACTCTTCCTTCCAATAAAGTAATGTCTTCAGTCAAACATAGACCAGTGAATTAATAAATATCGTATATAAACAAGCAGTTTTAGACACCCTCCATTCACGCCCTACAACATTTCATGTCGTTGGGCTGAGCATCCCTCCTGCACACACCCTCCGCAGCTCGTCACCCGAGACGTCGTTGTGTAAACAGAGGAGAAGTTCCCGCGCAATGAAACTTCAACCGTATTTTTTAAAAACTTTTATATTACTAACGTACAATAAAATATAACTATCTGTGACATTCCATCTTAAAATAATTTTAGATACATATTACGTGGTGTAAATTTTAACAAATATACTTTTTTTGTTGTCTTGTAGTAAAATCAACTCCAAAGACTGTAAAAGTGTGAACGTTTCACGAGAAGAATCACAAATAGGAAAGTAGGTCAAACGTGATCGACCAAAAAAAACTTAATAAGAAAAAATATTATGATATATAAATACACACAAAGTACAAACAGAATATATTTTATTAGAATATACATTTGAATTAAATTATCTCTGTTTTCTTCTCAATTTCGGTGTTGGATTGAGTACAAATCCCACGTCGAATCGTGTAACCGTCAACGAATATCAATATGGCGCTTGATAAAGAAAAACTTCCCCACTTTCAAACATAATAAAATACCTGAATTTTTTTTTAAACCATTAAAGCGAAGTAATCGAAAGAGGAACAATTCCTAAAGGTTCCCGTTTTCTCCTTTATGTACTCGTTATTTACACACAGAATTAAAAGCTCAAACTCTACTGTGGTTACAACAATGCGCCGTACGGCTCCGGCTATATCGCCTGGTATTCGACTAACATACCTGTTGCTGCCAAAAGAGATGCATTGTCAGTAAATGTTGCAATGATATCCCTCAAGAGAAATCAAACATGGGTCCAGTATTTTTTCAGCAAAAAACCTTGCACTATCAGTCGCCAAGAGAATTCACTATGTACAAGCCACATATGAAAAATCATAACAATAAGGCAGACAACAAACCTCCTCATCCAAATCAAATGTGAGCTGAAAGATCAGTAACTCGTCCCGCACAGGTACGATACGATTATTTCTCCTTTCCCTGTAGCTGTTACAAAAAAACAACAACAACAAAAAAAAAAAATAAAAAAAACAGAAAAAGAAAAAAAAGCGAGAACCAGGAATGATAAAATACGGTTATTTCAAACAAATAAAAAGCAAATTGCTGTGCTTTTTCATACGTTAAATCATTATTTCAGATTTCTTTAAGCAGAAACACTGAAAAACTGCGACAGGACACTAACCGTAAGCATTATTTACAACAGGTATCACACCGACAATGCAAAGAAGCGATTTATCTCAAAGTGGAATCAATCACCGAGAACACAAACAGAACATTGATCTCTCTCCAGTCCGCCTGCTGAATAATTTCACACGCGAGGCTGTCAAGTGTTCACAGTAAGGTCCCATGATCAAATCAGAAAATTGTAGACGATGTGAGGTACGCGGTATATATGTCCTGGTCACATTAAGTGAAACAATGCATCAGTGAAAGAACATTGTTTTTCTACACAAATCATGGCACTCGTGTCCTTAGAGTTCAAGTTGGAGGTGAGATCGTCTCTGATTTATCCCTGTTATCACCCTGTCCTTCACAAGCACCAGCACTGTATCTTTTCATCCCTCGCCATTTTGGACACCAAACAAACATTTCTGGATCGAAGACCAGTGAATTAATGAAATATCGTATATAAACAAGCAGTATTTAGACACCTTCCATTCACGCCCTACAGAACATGGTTCATGTCATTGGGCTGAGCATCCCTCCTGCACACACCCACCGCAGCTGCGGTCACCCGAGACGCGTTTGTGTAAACAGAGGCGAGTTCCGGCGAATGAAACTTTCACCGATATTTTCAAAACTTTATATTTATTAACCTACAATTAAAAACAACTATCTGTGATATTTCGTTTTAAAGAGCATTTTAAATACATTTACGTTGTGTAAATTTCAACAAATATACTTTTTTTCAACTGAAACACTGTAAAATTATGGAACGGAGAATTTACAAATTATAAAGTAGGTCAAATGATCGACACTAGGAAAAAATATTTATGATATATATATGCACACACAAAAGTACAAACAGGAATATATTTTATTAGAATATACATTTGAATTGAAATATTACTTTCTGTTTATCTTCTCAATTTCGGTTGTCCAGTTGAGTGGCAACGGGCTGAAAATGATATATTATAAGGCAACGAGGAAAGGGCAGTCTAGGATTAGGCATGTGAAACGTCGATTGTGGCAGCCCACATAACCGGCAATAAGGAGCGAATATTAATAGAATATTAAAGTCAACTAGAGCATAAAGACGAAGGATAATAAAGGCAGCTAAGTAAGCTAGGGAAGCAGTCAACCCGAAAGGAGCCCCGATAAGGGAGCATAAAGGATAGGCGAAGGATACCCGTGGTCAGGCAGTGAAACTAACTAGGGAAGGCAGTAAGGCAGGTTGAAACAAGGCCCCCGGACAGAGCAGCATAACAAAGTAAAGGGAGCAAACCTAACGAAGCTAAACTAAGAATAAGGCAGCTAACTAGGGATAAGGCAGTGAAATAAGGGAGATACCCCTGATAAGGCAGTAAGGCTAATGAGCATAACGAAGGATAAGCCAGCTAACTAAGGATAAGGCAGTGAAACCCCGGATAAGGGAGCATAACGAAGGATAAGGCAGCTAACTAGGGATAAGGCAGTGAAACCCCGGATAAGGGAGCATAACGAAGGATAAGGCAGCTAACTAAGGATAAGGCAGTGAAACCCCGGATAAGGTAGCTAACTAAGGGTAAGGCAGTGAAACCCCGGATAAGGAGCATAACGAGGATAAGGCAGCTAACTAGGATAAGGCAGTTGAAACCCCGGATAAGGCGAGCATAACAAAGGATAAGGCTAACTAAGGATAGCAGTGAAACCCCGGAATAGCTAGGCAGCTAACTAAGGGATAAGGCAGTGAACCCCGATAGGAGCATAACGAAGGATAGCAGCTAACTAAGGATAAGCAGTGAAACCCCGGATAAGGGAGCATAACGAAGGTAAGGCCGCTATTCTAGGGATAAGGCAGTGAAACCCCGGATAATGAGCATAACGAAGGATAAGCAGCTAACTAGGGATAAGGCAGTGAAAACCCTGATAGGGAGCATAACGAAGGATAAGGCAGCTAACCACTATCGATAGCGCATAAGGCAGTGAAACCCCGATAAGGGAGCATAACGCTAACTAAGGATAAGGGCAGTGAAACCCAGATAAGGGATAACAAGGATAAGCACTAACTAGATAAGGAAGTGAAACCCCGGATAAGGGAGCATAACGAAGCATATAGCAGCTAACTAGTATAAGGGCAGTGAAAACATAGGGAGCATAACGAAGGGATAGTTCAGAACTAAGGAGCTAAAACACTAAGGCAGCTACTAAGAACCCAAGATAAGGCATTCTAACTAAGGAAACCCCGGCGATAAAGGGAGCAATAACGAAGGATAAGGCAGCTAACTAAGATCAGTGAAACATTGATAAGGTAGAATAACGAAGATAAGGGCAGCTAACACTAGGATAATGCAAGTGAAACCCTGATAAGGGAGCATAACGAAGATAAGGCACCTAACTAGGATAAGGCAGTGAAACCCGGATAAGCGCTAACTAAGGATAGCGTGAAACCCCATACACTAAGGGAGCATAACGAGGATTAATGGCAGCAACTAAGGATAATCAGTGAAAACCCCTAAGGGAGCATAACGAAATAAGGCAGAAACTAGGGAATAATGCATGAAACGATAAGGGAGATAACAAAGATAAGCAGCTACTAAGGATAATCAGATGAACCAGATAAAGGAGCATGAAGATACATAGTATTCTTTAAGGCAGTGAAACCCCTGATAAGGAGCATAACGAAGATAAGGCAAGCCAACTAAGACAGTGAAGCAGCAGCTAACTAAGGATAAGGCAGTGAAACCCCGGATAAGGAGCATATGCACGAAGGATAAGCAGGTAACAGAAAAAAATAGGATAAGGCAGTGAAACCCGGGAATAAGGGCATAACGAAGGATACGCATCTAACTAGGATAAGGGCAGTGAAACCCCGGTAAGGGAGCATAACGAAAGATAAGGCAGCTATCTAAGGATTAGCAGGAAACCCGGATAATGGAGCATAACGAAGGATAAGGCAGCTAACTAGGGATAAGGCAGTGAAACCCCTGATAAGGGAGCATAACGAAGGATAAGGCAGCTAACTAAGGATAAGGCAGTGAAACTACGGATAAGGTAGCTAACTAAGGGTAAGGCAGTGAAACCCCGGATAAGGGAGCATAACGAAGATAGCAGCTAACTAAGGATAAGGCAGTGAACCCCGGATAAGGAGCATAACGAAGGATAAGGCACTAGCTATCTAGGGATAAGCAGTAAACCCCGGATAATGGAGCATAACGAGATAAGCAGCTAACTAGGGATAAGGCAGTGAAACCCCTGATAAGGGAGCATAACGAAGGATAAGGCAGCTAACTAAGGATAAGGCAGTGAAACCCCGGATAAGGCAGCTAACTAAGGATAAGGCAGTGAAACCCAGGATAAGGGAGCATAACGAAGGATAAGGCAGCTAACTAGGGATAAGGAAGTGAAACCCCCGGATAAGGGCATTAACGAAGGATAAGGCAGCTAACTAGGATAAGGCAGTGAAACCCCGGATAAGGGAGCATAACGAAGGATAAGCAGTAACTAGGGATAAGGCAGTGAAACCCCGGATGGAGCATAACGAAGGATAAGGCAGCTAACTAGGGATAAGGCAGTGAAACCCCGGATAAGGGAGCATAACGAAGGATAAGGCAGCTAACTAGGGATAAGGCAGTGAAACCCCTGATAAGGGAGCATAACGAAGGATAAGGCAGCTAACTAGGGATAAGGCAGTGAAACCCCTGATAAGGGAGCATAACGAAGGATAAGGCAGCTAACTAGGGATAAGGCAGTTGAAACCCGGATAAGGGAGCATAACGAAGGATAGGGCAGCTAACTAGGGATAAGGCAGTGAAACCCCGGATAAGGGAGCATAACGAAGGATAAGGCAGCTAACTAGGGATAAGGCAGTGAAACCCCTGATAAGTGAGCATAATTTCAGTACCTCGTCCACAGCGTTTCTACGTCATAGTACATTATTGTTGTCACTGCTGACATCACCGTATGACGGAGTAAACATCGAATATGTAACACTGACCCACTTCAGGCTGAGCTTTTGTGCTGTGTCTATCCCATACCTGGTTATTGGCAATTGTTGCCCTTTCCGTCCATCCGTCCATACTTAATATAATTAATATCCACCGTATACGTCATAGAAGAGGCGCTTCACACGGGGCGACTCAGACGCGTGTGTTCAGCTGGCATAGTTTTCCGTTTGTTCACCTGTTTCAGCCCTGTTGAAGGAACTATATTTCCTTTTGGAAGTTTTTTATGACAGATTCAGGATTGCGTGGCTGTGTTGCTGCTGACGGCTTGGTGTGGTGGCAGTTGTTTTCTGTGCAATTCAAGTTGGTGTTGTTGCTGAATGGCATACCGGGGGTCAACATGGCAACCGTATCAAAGACACTCAATCGACATACTTCTCACGTGAGATCATACTTCTTCTGTCGCTCGCCTTCTGTTCTGAACCTTCCGCCCCCTCGATTCGACTCCTTTCCCTGCGGAATGATTCCCAGATTCTTCTACCAACTTTCAAGCATCTGCACACATCAGACGCACAGCGTGGTCAGAGAGGGAGGTCTACGACGGAGGGTTGCGGCGTAACATCACGCAATCTCCCCCTCCCTCAGTATCGTCCTAGCCAACACTGCGCTCCATCAAGGCCTAAGCCACCTAACTACAACTTTGATGAGTTTGCTGCTAATGTGGCTGCATTTATGCGCAGAGTTTAGAGATGCTTGTCTGCTGTGTATTATCTGAGACCTGGTTTGATGACAAGATCCAGTTGATGATAGTGTTTTTCTTGATGGTTTTGGTGTGCCATAATCGCTGCGACAGAGACCCTGTAGTCACGGGCAAGCATCATGGCGGCGGTGTGTGTGTGTGTTCGTCAGTGAGCCGTTTACTGTAGCAGGGCTAATGTGACTGTACGAAAGAGACATTGCTCGACCTGATGTGGAAATTGATCTCTCTGTCACTTAGGCCCAAGTATCTGCCACGTGAGTTTGGCCAGGTGTCTCTCCAGTATCACTGTTGTGTCATGCGCACCCGAAAAGCGAACTTGTCACGCGGCCGCCACGGAGATCGCCAAGTTGTCCGATCCGCTACATGACGCTCAGTCCCCAGAATGCTCCGAACTTTGTCCTTTGAGTGTTTTAATAACTTGATTTACGATCTGCTCTGCCTGCTTTCAAACAATATGTAACTTGTAATACTCGTCTTGATTGTCAACCCGATCGTTGCTATGGCAACATACCCAATGCATTCAAGATCCATCGGGCTCCCTCAAATCGGTTCAGTCCGATCACAACGCTGTACATCTCTTATTCCTGCCTACAAACGATAGTTCAAACCTAACCCCATTGTTACGCGTACTGTTCAAATCTGGTTCTCACGATTCTGTTGAGCAGTTGCAGGGTTGGCTTTGAATGCACCGACTGGAATGTTTTCTGGATTCTGCTGATGATGTCCATACTTGCCACCATGTTATTTCTATTATATGGTTTTTGTAAAGAACATGATTATCCCAAGGAATAGTGAAATTTACCCTAACAACAAACCGCTGGATTACTAGGCAACTGAAAACACTATAAACCTATAAGAAGTTGCATTTCAGACAGGCGATAGAATAGAAAGAAGCGCCGGTACAGAAAAGCTCGGGAGTAGAAATTAGAAAGCCAAAAGTTAGATTATAAAGGAAAGGTAGAGAAGCAGTTTGAAGAGTGTGGGAACAAGGATGCATGGAAAGCCCTGAAAAATTTGACGGTCTAAACTCAACCGCTGACCAGTGTCCTCTCCATGTCCCTGGAAGAAAGTGCTTGATTATGCAAATCAAACGAGAAATGAATTTTATTGTCGCTTTGAGAGGATGATGTTGGGCGAGGAGTTATTTAATGGATTTCTGAACTGGAGAAGAGCAAGGAGGAGAGCAGCATGGACTGAAATTGTATGACTTTGTGATGAGGTAGAAAATGCTGTTTTATCCCTTTTAGACGGGTGAATGTGAGAGAAGCATGTGGCCCTGATAATATTTGTGAGAGTGTTGAAAAACTGTTTCGAACTCAGCTGTTCTGGTGTTTTAATCAGTTGTTCTCTTGGTCGTAAAAGTGAAGTACTGTACCAAATTATCTGGAAAAAAATCCTATCATGTTTCCTGTGCCTAAACCAGAACCCGATTGAACTAAATGATTAAAGGCCCGTGGCAATTGACCTCTTATTGTATGAAACTGCTTCCGAACGCTCATCATTCTCGCACACTTCTCTCACAGACACAACCAAACACCTCGAATCCTTTCAATTTGCATACAAACAGCACAGATTACTACCGACCACTCACTCACTCTTCTGCACAGTGATATCTCTCACGTGTAGACAGGTCTGGCTCCTATTACATATTCTTTTTATTGCATGATTTCTGCATTAATCATATACGAGCCCCATCTTTATTCTCTGTGAACTCTCTAACTTATGTCAGGTGACCCAACTCCATCCTATGGATTGTTAACTTTCCTGGGTAAAACGTTCCAGACAGTCTGTTTTCCAGCGATGCATTCTGCCTCTTCCGAAATACATCATTTAGGGAGCCCTTCAGGGTACATGTCTCTCGCCTGTAATCTTCACCCTCTTATAACCGACATGACTGTTTCGTGGCACTGATCATCTCCTTGAATAAATACTCTGAATAGTACGCTCTCCTAGACCTCTCAAATACTCACAACTCTGCCTATGTTGACTGCAGTAGAAAAATTTCCAAAATGCGCTGCACAGAAACTACTCTTGATCTAAATGCTAAAGGAAAAAAGAACTGGTGAGTTATTCAGAGCAAGAGCACGTTATCCTGACCTCATATATTTTGGCTGCAGAGTAGGTGTTTGATCAGTAACAAGTATTAGAACTGCTGATTGACGACAAACTCACTTGTTAACACCTACTTGAGGGTTATGCATAAAAATGTCCAATTCGATTTGTACTGTTGAAAAAACTCGTTTTCTGATGTCAACAAAAAGGTGTTAGTGCTTCTTTATAGAGTTTCTTGATCTGTCGTTGACATTTGGACTGTTTTATGTTGGTATGGAGATTGAGAGCTACTAATATAATGTATTAATAGACGTTGTGAGGTTGTGCACTGGGAAGGTGATTGGGGGAAGCAGGGTGTTCGAGTGATTGTAATGAAGGCAGAAGTAGTACGGAAAGCCGAGATGATTGTGAAAATAGTACAACATGTTTTGACTCATATTATAACCTTCGCTCCCGTCCAAGAAGTTAGTACCAGAGCTCCACGCCGTTTCGGAAAGTTATTACACCACTCTTTGGTCCTACTGAATAGTTGTGGAAGGATCTTGTGAGTGGAGGGTGTGGTTTTGGGAATATATTTTAGTGTTGTTTCTATTTGTCGCGGCTACTTTACATGGACTGTGGTGTTTGTGGATGATGGTTTGGGGGAATTTAAGTATGTTTATTCTAGTTTATAATCAGCCATTTTTTTACCACGTCTTCTACTTTCTCTATGAGAAATAAAGTTAAATGAAGAATTGAATGACATATTAATCGAAGGATAAGGCAAGTAAACTAAGGATTAAAGTGAAACCCCGGTAGAGGGAGCATAACGAAGGACAAGGCAAGCAAACTCAGGTATAAGTCTCCGTTGAAAACCCCCGCGTCATATTACTAGCGGCCAAATGCTCCACCCAACGGACGAATACAAGCGCACGCCACTGAGGGAGATCGGCGTGAAACCCCCGCGATAAGGGTTCCCAGAGATTAATCAAGGATAAGGCAGCCTAGGATAAAACGCCAGAGAAACCCCAGATAAAGGAGCAACTCAAGGATTTAGGCAGGAAACCCGCAAACGGAGCATACGAGGAAACGCCCTAACTGGATAAGGCACTTATGAAACCCCGGAAAGGAGGCATTAGAGAAGGATAGACGCAACGCTAACTAGAGCTAAAGGCCGTGTAAACCCCGGATAAGGCCAACCTAACTAACGAGATAAGCAGCCCTCACACTAAGGGGATAACGGCAGAGACTCCCCCTAAAGGAGCATAACCGACAGGATAAGCAGCTAATGACCGCCCATAATCCGGCAGAGTGGACACCCACGGACAAGGGATCCCCGGAGACATAACGAAGATAACGGCAGACTCACTACGCAGGATAAAGCAAAGTTGAAAAACCCCCCAGGAATGAAGGCACGGTAAACTAATGCAGGATAGCAGTGAAACAGCCCCGGATGGCCGAGCAACTACACGCAAGGCTATAAGAGCCAACACTACCGGATAACCGCGACCACGTCCTAGCAACAACCCCGAGATCAACGGCAGCAACCTAAGATACTGCAGTTCGAACACCCGCGATTAAAACGCAGCAAGCATAACGAAGGATACGGACAGCTCAACCTTTCAACGGAGTTAAGCAGGTTGAACCCCTGATAAGTCGAGCTAACAAGCGAAAAGGCAGCTAACTAGACTAAGGCAGTAAACCCTGATAGGAGCATAACCGTAAGGATAAGCAGCAACTAGATAAGGACCAGTGAAACCCCGGAATAAGGAGCAGACGACGAAAGGGCAGCTAACTGAAGATCAAGGCAAACAGTTGAAACCCGGATAAGGCAGGCTTTAACTAAGATTAAGGCACGCTCGCAACCAAATAAGCGAGCACTAACGAAAAGATCTAACGGCAGCATATAGCGATAAGGCTGATGAAACCCCGACGATAAAGTGAGCAATAACAAGTATAAACACGGCAGCTAATCTCCGCACTCCAAGCCAGCCGAAACCCGAACGATAAGCTCCACGTTCCAACTAGAGGTAAGGCAGTCGAAAACCCGGTATAAGGGCCATGACAAGAGTAACGAGCACGCTAAGTACGAAGCAGTGAAACCTGGATAAGCGAGCATAACGAATATTAAGTGGCAGCAACTCAGGGATAAGATGCCAAGCGAACCCCTGATAAGGGAGCATAAACGAAGATAAGCAGCTAACTATGGCGATAGCAGTCGAAACCCCTATAGAGGGAGCATAACGAAGATAAGCAGCTAACTAGGAGATTATGCAGTAAACCCCTTGATAAGGGAGCACATAACGAAGGAAAGCGCTAACTAGGACGCATAAGGCCATGGACACCCCGGATACAGGCAGCTAATAAGGATAGCGCAGTTGAAACCCGTGATCTAAAGGCAGCATACGAGAGGATTAAGGCTAGCTAACTAGGGAAAGGCTGTGAACCCGGTCTAAGGCAGCTAACTAGATAAGGCCAGCTTAACTAGGAAAGGCCAGGAAAACCCTGATAAGGAAGCATAACGAGAAGGATAAGGCAGCTAAACGAGGATAACGGCAGTCGAAACCACGGATAAGGGAGCACTAACGGAAGTATAAGGCAACGCAACTAGGGCATTACGCAGTGAAAACCCATAAGGAGATAACGAAGGATAAGGCAGCTAACTACGGATTTTAGGCATGTGCAAACCCCGGATCAAGGCAGCCTCACTAAGTATAACGGCAGTGAACCCACGATATAACGGCCAGCTTAACGAAGGGATTAAGCCGAGTGACACCCGGAAAGGGCATAACGAAAGAGTAAGCAGATAAACTAACGGATAAAGCAGTGAACCCCGAATAAGGCAGCTAAGAAACGCCGAGTGAAGATCCCTAGATAATCGGAGCAAGAGAATAAAATGTGAAATCCCTGCATAAGGAGCAGCTAACGATAGTGAGACCATATATAGATAAGGAGAGGTAACTAAGGATAAAGGCAGTTAAACCCCCTTATAAGGGAGCATAAACGTAATGGCATAAGCAGCTAACTGGATAATAAGCAGTGAAACCCCGGATAAGGGAGCATAACGAAGGATAAGCTAGATGCATAGGGAATAAGGCATATGTGAAACCCGGATAAGGAGCAAACGAAGTATAAGGCAGCTAACTAGAGGATAAAAGCCCAGTGAGCCCGCGATAAGGAGCCATAACGAAGATAAGCTAGCCCTAACTAAGATAGGCAGTTGAACCCCGGATAAGTAGCATAACAAGGAAGCAGTGAAAACCCCCGGATAAGGCAGCAACGCACGGATAAGGCAGCTAACTAGGGATAAATGCCAGATAGAAACTCCCGGATAGTATTGAAATGCATATCAGAAGGATAAGGCATGCAACTAGGATAAGCAGTGAACCCGGATAATGCAGCTAATTAAGGTAAGGCATGGAAACCCCGCGATGAGCATACGCAGGATAAGGCAGCGTAGAGATAACGGCAGCTGAACCCTGATATGGAGCATTAACGTAAGGATAAGGCAGGAACTAACTAGGGATTGAAGCAGTGAAACCTGATAACGGCAGCATAACCGAAGACTAAGGCACTAACTAGGGATAAGGCAGTGAAACCCCCTGATAGGGCCAGGGGGCAAAACCGAAGGATATAGCAGACTACTAAGGGATAACTGCAGTGAACCCCTGATAAGGGAAGCATAAACGAAGGTAAGGGCAGCTGAAACCCGGATAAGGCAGCACCACCCGATAGTTAAACT
Source organism: Pomacea canaliculata (assembly GCF_003073045.1). Taxonomy (NCBI): domain Eukaryota; kingdom Metazoa; phylum Mollusca; class Gastropoda; order Architaenioglossa; family Ampullariidae; genus Pomacea; species Pomacea canaliculata. The sequence goes on along the minus strand of NC_037597.1, from coordinate 5,707,712 downwards.
AGGCTCAGCCTAGAACTAAGGGACAAGGCTGTGAAACCCCGGATAAGCACGCTAACTAAGGACTAAGGCATGCTAATAGGATATAAGGCAGAGAAAACCCTGACAAGAAAGCATGACACGAAGTTAAGCACGCTAACAGGATAGAGGCAGTGAAACCCACGCGATATCAGGGAGCTAACGAGAGATACAGGTCACGCTAACTAGATAGCAGTGAAACCACAGGGAATAAGGGACGCAAAGAAGGATACACGCACGCAAACGTGGTAAGCAGATGAAAACCCCGATAAGTAGCAATAACGAAGATAGGCAGCCTACAACTCAGACTAAGGCAGTGGTAAACCCCGGCAATAAGGCCAGCTAACTAAGGATACAGGCAGTCCAACCGCCGGATAAGGCAGACTAACTAAGCCGACTAAGCAGTGAAACCCGGATAAGGCAGCTTAACTAAAGGATAAGGCAGTGAAAACCGGATGAGGGCTAGAAGCGCAAGGATATAGGCGACTCAGTAACTAGCGATAAGCGCAGTGAAACCCCAATACTCGAGCAATATACGACAGGATAAGCAGCTAACTAGGGTAAAGGCCCAGTGAAAACCAACCGGATAAGGAAGTCATCAACAAGGATAAAGCAGAGCTCATAGGTATACAGCAGGTGAAACCCCGGAGTAAGGAAGATAACGAGAGGAGTAACGGGCAGCTAACTAGTGATAAGCAGTAAACCCCCGGTAAGGAGCATAACGACAGAATAATGCAGCTAAACCCCGGATAAGAGCCAAACGAAGGATAAGGCAGCTAACTAAGGATAATGGCAGTGAAACCCGTGGATAAAGGGAGTCTAACGACGATAAGGCAGCAAACTAGGATAAGGCAGTGAAACCCCGATAAGAGCAATAACGAAGGATAAGACAGCTAAAACTAGGAAAGCAGTGAAACCCGGATTAAGAGCATAACCGAAGATTAAGGATGCTAATAGGGATAAGGCAGTGAAAACCCGGATAAGGAAGCATACACGAAGGATACGCAGCTAACTAGCGATAAGGCAGTGAAGACCACACCTTTAAGGACATTAAACGAAGGATAAGGCAAGCTAACTAAAGGATACAGGCCCAGCTGCAAACCGGATAAGGCAGCTACACTAAATGAAAGGCAGTGAAACACCGGGATAAGAGCAAACGAGGATAAAGGCAGTAACTAGGATACAGGCCAGGAAACCCGGAATAAGGGAGCATAACGAGGGAATCAAGGCAGCAAACTAGGATAAGGCTGTGAAACCGCGGCATAAGAAGCAGAACGAAGGCTCAAAAGGCAGCAATATGATAGAGTGAAACCCCGATAAGGGCAAACGCAAGGATAAGGCGCTCACTAGGACTAAGCAGTAGGGAAACCCCGGATAAGGGAGCATAACGAGAGGATAATGTCAGCTACTTAGGAATTAAGCAGTGAAACCCAATAAGGGAGCTATAATCGAGGAATAAGGCAGCGAACTAGGATAAGCAGCTGAAACCCCTGATGAGGAGCATTAACGAAGGAGTAAAGGGGGGGCAAACGGGGCTAACTAAGGATAAAGGCAGTGAACAACCCTGATTAAGGAAGTCATAACGCAGGATAAGGCACCTAACTAGCGAGAAAGCAGAGAAACCATGATAAGGGAGCATAACGAAGGAAAGGCAGCTAACTAGGGATAAGCAAGTGAAACCACGAGATAAGGCGAAGATAACGAAGGATAAGGCAGCAATAGGATACAAGCAGTGAAAACCGGCATAGGAGACATAACGAAGGATAAGGCAGCAGACTAGGCTAGGCAGTGAAAACCCGAGAAAGACACTAACAAGGATTTAAGGCAGCTTCACTAGGGATAAGCCATGTGAAACCGGATAATGCAGCTAACAAAGGTAAGGCAGTGAAACCCCCGGATAAGGCGCTAACTAAGGATAAGGCAGTGAAACGCCGGATAAGGGAGAGCAAACGAAGGAATAGGCACCTTCAACTAGATAAGGGCAGGGAACCCCGGATAAGGGAGCATAACGAAGGATAAGCAGCATAACTGGATAAGGCAGTGAAACCGGAATAAGAGATAAGCGAAGGAAAGGCACATAGCGATACAGCATAAACCCCTGATAAGGGAGCATAACGAAGGATAAGGCCGATAACTGGGAAAGGCCAGGTGAAACCCCGGGCATAAGGAGCATAACGAAGGCATAAGCAGCTAACTGGGATAAAGCAGTGTGAAACCCTAGTAAGGAAGACAAGACGAAGGATAAGGCACCGCTAACTAGGTATAACCGCAGTGAAAAACCCTGATCAAGGAGACATAACGAAGGATAAGGGAGCTACTAGTGTGATTAAAGGCAGGAAACCACCGATAGAGAAGCATAACGAAGGATAAGCAGCTCAATAGGGAAAGAAGTGAAGCCGATAAGAGAGCATACGAAGGCACGAAGGCAGGCAACTAGGGATAAGGCAGTGAAACCCCGGATTAAGGCAGCTAAAAGTAATGCAGGAAAACCCGGGATAAGGCAGCTAAGCTAAGGATAAGGCAGTCGAAAATCACCGGATAATGTGAGATAACCAAGGAGTAGGGCAGTAGACTAGGGATAATCGTGAAACCCCCGGATAAGGAGCAAACGAAGGATACGCAGCTAACAGGAAAGGCAGTGAAACCCTGATTAGGGAGCATTAACGGAAGGATTAAGCAGCTAACTAGGGATAAGGCAGAGAAACCCGGAATAGGCATGGCTAACTAAGGACTAAGGCAGTGAAACCCCGGAAAGGGAATAACCGAGATAAGGCAGCTAACTAGGGATAAGGCAGTGAAACCCGGTAAGGAGACTAACGAAGGATAAGCAGACTAGGGTAAGCAGTAAACCCCTGATAAGGGAGCATAACGAGATAAGCAGCAACCTAAGGATAAGGCAGGGGAAAACCCCGGATAAGGCAGCTAACTAAGACTAAGGCAGTGAACCCGGAAGAGGCATAACGAAGGACTAGCAGTAACTGTGATAAGGCAAGTTTGAAACCCCGGATTTTTAAGGAGCCATAACGAGATAATGGCAGTCAACTAGGATTAAGCAGTGAAACCCCGGAATAAGGGAGCATAACAAGATAACAGCTAACTAGGGATAAAAGCAGTGAACCCGGATAGAAGCAGAACGAAGAGATAACCAGCAGCTAACGGGATAAAGCAGGTGAAACCCCGGACTAAGGGAGCATAACGAAGGATAGGCAGCTAGAGCTAGGATAAGGCAGGTCGGAAACCCCCGGACTTAAGAGTCATAACGAAGGATAAAGCAGGAACTAGCGATAAGCAGTAAACCCCATTAGGGAGCATAACGAAGAAAGGCAGCTGAACTAGGATAAGGCAGTGAACACCCCGAGGAGGAGCATCCGAAGGGAAAGGCAGCTAACTTAGGATAAGCAGTGAAACCCCCTGATTAGGGAGGCATAACGAGAATTTTAGGCAGCTAACGTAGGATTTAAGGCAGGAGAAACATAGGGGCCTAACGGAGATAGACAGGCTAACTAGGGATAAGGCATGTAAACCCGGATTTAAGGGAGCATAACGAAGATAAGCACTAACTTTAGGGATTAAGGCAGTGAAACCGATAGGGAGCATAACGAAGGATAAGGCAGCTAAGCTTTAGTGTTAGCAGACGAACTCCCTATAAGGAGCCATTTTAACGAAGAGAGAAGGCCAGCTTAACTAAGAGAAGGGCACGTTGAAACCCCCGAGAAGGCAGGTCTAACGAAGGAGAAGCAGGGCAAACCAGGTATTAAGTTTGAGATAACGAAGGCAGCACAAGCGAGGCGACACCGAGGGAGAGGCAGGAACCCTAAAGGGAGAACCGAAGCGAGAAGCAGCTAACTTGGAGAAGGCGAAACCCCCGAATTAAGGGAGCAGAACAGAAGATAAGGCAGCGAACTAAGGAAAGGCATGAAACCCGGATGCAGGGGCACGAAACTTATAGAGAGGCAGGGACAACCCGGATGAGGGAAGCATAACGAAGGAGAAGCAGGAACGTTAGTGGAATGAGCAGTGTTGGTGAACCCGGATAAGGCAATCGAGCCAGAACTGAAGGCAGTTAAGGCAGCTGTATTAGAGGGATAAGGCAGGTTAAACCCCCGGAGAGTGTCATACCCGTACAGGAGAAAGGAGCTAACATTGTGAGGAAAGGCAGTGAACACCCCTGAGTTAGGAGATTAACGAAGCTGAGAAGCAGGCAAATTAGGATGAGGCAGAGTAATACCCCGGATAAGGTCGCATTAACGAAGGAGATGTAAGGAGCAAACTGTAGGGATAATGGCAGGAAACCACGGATTAAGGAGCTTAACGAAGTAGGCAGCAGACTGAGGATGTAAGGCCGGGAAACCCGGAGTAAGCATAACGAAGGATGAGGCAGCTGAGGGAATGTAAGGCGTGAGAACGCCCTAGTAAGGAGCAGAACGAGAAGAGCAGCTACTGAAGGATAAAGCGTTTAGCGGAACCCGATTAAGGCAGCTTACACTAAGATAAGCAGGGAAACCATGGAACATGTCACAAGGGCTACGCATAACCCGAAAGGATAAGGCAGCTTCACGGAGGTGAAGGCAGGAACCCGTAAAAGGGCAGCATGTAACGAGAAGAACGCAGCGAACAGGGAAGGCATGGGGAAACCCCGAGAGGGAGCAGAACGAGAGGAGCAAGCAGCCGAACTAAGGAGTCAAGGCAAGGGAACCCCCGGAGAGGCAGCTAACGAAGAGAAGCAAAGGGAAACCCCGAAGAAGGGTGCCTAGAACGACAGGAGAAAGGCATGCGAACTTAGAGAGGCAGGGAAACCCCTGATAAGTGAGCATGAACGCGAAGTAGTAAGGCAGCTAACGAGGGATTAAGCGGAACCCCGGAGAAGGCCGCAGGTAATGAGAAGGCAGTCTTAAAACTGGATGAAGGCAGGAAACTCCGGATAAGGAGAAGCAGGAACGAAGCTGATGAAGCAGCTAACTGTAGCGAAAGGCAAGGTGAAAACCCCGGAATGAAGGGAGCAGTACCGAAGACGGAAGGCACAAACGAGGGAGAAGGCAGGGAAACCCCGGAGAAGGAGCCTGACGAAAGAAGAAAGGCAGCTAACGAGGGAGAGGCAGTAAAACCCGGAGAAGGAGCATAACGAAGAGAGCAGTAACAGGGAGAAGCAGGGAAAACCGCCGGAGGAGCATAACGAAGGAGAGGCAGCGTAACGAGGGGAGTGTAAGGGGGCAACGAAATCCCCGAAGGGCAGAAACGAGAGAAGGAGCGGAACGAGGATACGGCAGAGGAAACCGGATAGAAAGAGCATAACGAAGGGAAGCGGCTAAACGTAGGAGAAGGCAGGGACCCCGGAGAAAGGAGCAAACAAAGAGAAGCACCGCGGAACGACGAGTCAAAGGAGTGAAACCCCGAGAAGGGAGCAGAACAAGGAGTTAAGCAGCGAGCGGGAGAAGCAGGAACCCGATAACAGGCAGCAGAACGTAAGGAGAAGGACAGGGAAACCTCCGGATAAGACGCAGAACGAAAGAGAAGGCAGCGTTAACGATGGATAAGGCCAGGAAACCCCGAGAAGGCAGCTAACTAAGGATGCAAGCAGGTGGAACCCCGGATGAAGGGAAGCAAGAACGAGAAGGAGAAGCAGGGCAACGAGGATCAACGGCAGTGAAACCCCGGAGATAAGAGCAATAACGAAGGAGAGGCAGCACTAAAGGAAGCAAGCAGGGAACCCCGAGTAAGGGCAAACGAAGGATACGGCAGCAACGAGGAGAAGGCAGGAAACCCGAGAGAAGGGAAGACAAAACGAGAAGGAAGGCAGCTGAACGTAGGGAGAAGGCAGGGGAAAACCCCGATAAGGGCACGAACGAAGAGAAGGCAGCGAAAGGAGAAGCAGAACCCCGGAGAAGGGAGCAGACCGAAGAAGCAGCAACGAGAAAGGAGAAACCGGAGTTAAGGGAGAGACCAAAGGAGTAAGCAGTCTGAACGAGGAGAACGGCAGGGAGGACCCGAGACAGGTAGCCAAACGGAATGAAGCAGCGAACGTAGGAGAAGGCAGGAAACCGGAAGAAGCATAACGAAGAGTAAGGCAGCGAACGAGGGATAAGCAGGTAAACCCGGGAGTAAGGGAGCAGACCGAAGAGAAAGGCAGCGAACGAGGGATAACTGGCAGGTGAACCCCGGAGAGGAAACGAAGGAGAAGGCCAGCGAACGAGGAAAGCAGGGAAAAACCCGGAATAAAGCATAACGAAGAGAAGGCACTTAACGAGGAGGAGGCAGAAGAAACCCCGGAGAAGGGAGCTAACGCAATAAGCAGCCTAACGAGGGAGAAGGCAGGGAAACACGCAATGGGGAGCATAACGAAGATTACAGCAGCGTAACGAGAGGAAGCAGTGGAAACCCGGCATGTAAGGAGCATTAACGAGAAGGCAGCGAACGAGGAAGCCAGGAACCCGGAGAAAGCAGCTTAACGAAGGATAAGGCATGGAAACCCGGAGGAAGGACAGCGAACTAAGGACTTAAGCAGTGGAAACCCGGAGAAGGGACAAACAAGAGAAGGCAGCTAACGAGGGATAAGGCAGAAACCCGGAGAAGGGAGAGAACGAAGGAGAGCCAGCTTGAACGGTAGGATAAGCAGGGAAACCACGGAGAAGGGAGCATAACGAAGGAGTTAACAGCTAACGAGGAGTAAGCAGGGAACACCCGGAGAAAGAGCAGAACGAGAGAGGCCAACAACTGGAAGCGGAAACCCCCGAGTAAGGCAGCTAACAAGGATAAGCAGGAAACCCGGGAGAGCAGCTAAACGAAGATTAAGCTGTGGTGAAAACCCGGAGAAGGAGGCATAACGAAGATAAGGGCAGCGAACCTTAGGGA